>NC_092634.1:14025976-14050027 GCF_039555335.1 Amphiura filiformis
ATTCCCATCTGAATGAACGTAAGAGTCCTAATGTACATAATTTAATAAATTAATTTGATATAAATCTGTTTGACCGTGCTAAATTTGGCTTAAATTTACCAATATATGCTTACGAACATGTAGGCGAATACAGACAAGATAAAAAAAACACAAAGAAAAAAAAAAACCAATTTATTAAAAAATCTTGCCCTAGACTTATTAAAGAAAAAAAATTAAGACAAATTCTACTACCAGGAA
Source organism: Amphiura filiformis (assembly GCF_039555335.1). Lineage (NCBI taxonomy): Eukaryota > Metazoa > Echinodermata > Ophiuroidea > Amphilepidida > Amphiuridae > Amphiura > Amphiura filiformis. Next base: position 14,026,214 of record NC_092634.1, read on the forward strand.
TTGAACCCATGTCATCGGATTGACAGGGACAGAGGGCAACCACTAGACTACTGAGGGCACTTGTCAATTCGATTGAAATGATACATATAATAACAGTTGTTGTGTATCGATCTTCCACGATGTACAGATCTTGCACTGAAGGTAAGCAAAAATGATATGTGCGCATGCGTAGGGTGCAGAACTCGGCAGATCTTTGACGATAATTTTGCCTTTTGGACACTAAAATGCATTCGATCCTTAATTTTGTTTCAACCGAGTCTTCAATTAGCTCAATTAGGTGTATACCAATTTTATATACATTGAAGATATTTTTGCTTCAAATCTCTGACCTGCTCAACTTTATCGTTAAGTGTAGGCCTATATTCCCATAGACATCCAAAATAACGTAAGAGTCCTAATGTACATAATTTAATAAATTAATTTGATATAAATATGTTTGACCGTGCTAAATTTGGCTTAAATTTACCAATATATGCTTACGAACATGTAGGCGAATACAGACAAGATAAAAAAAACACAAAGAAAAAAAAATAACAATTTATTAAAAAAATCTTGCCCTAGACTTATTAAAGAAAAAAAATTAAGACAAATTCTACTACCAGGAATTGAACCCATGTCATCGGATTGACAGGGACAGAGGGCAACCACTAGACTACTGAGGGCACTTGTCAATTCGATTGAAATGATACATATAATAACAGTTGTTGTGTATCGATCTTCCACGATGTACAGATCTTGCACTGAAGGTAAGCAAAATGATATGTGCGCATGCGTAGGGTGCAGAACTCGGCAGATCTTTGACGATAATTTTGCCTTTTGGACACTAAAATGCATTCGATCCTTAATTTTGTTTCAACCGAGTCTTCAATTAGCTCAATTAGGTGTATACCAATTTTATATACATTGAAGATATTTTTGCTTCAAATCTCTGACCTGCTCAACTTTATCGTTAAGTGTAGGCCTATATTCCCATAGACATCCAAAATAACGTAAGAGTCCTAATGTACATAATTTAATAAATTAATTTGATATAAATATGTTTGACCGTGCTAAATTTGGCTTAAATTTACCAATATATGCTTACGAACATGTAGGCGAATACAGACAAGATAAAAAAAACACAAAGAAAAAAAAATAATAACAATTTATTTAAAAAATCTTGCCCTAGACTTATTAAAGAAAAAAAATTAAGACAAATTCTACTACCAGGAATTGAACCCATGTCATCGGATTGACAGGGACAGAGGGCAACCACTAGACTACTGAGGGCACTTGTCAATTCGATTGAAATGATACATATAATAACAGTTGTTGTGTATCGATCTTCCACGATGTACAGATCTTGCACTGAAGGTAAGCAAAAATGATATGTGCGCATGCGTAGGGTGCAGAACTCGGCAGATCTTTGACGATAATTTTGCCTTTTGGACACTAAAATGCATTCGATCCTTAATTTTGTTTCAACCGAGTCTTCAATTAGCTCAATTAGGTGTATACCAATTTTATATACATTGAAGATATTTTTGCTTCAAATCTCTGACCTGCTCAACTTTATCGTTAAGTGTAGGCCTATATTCCCATAGACATCCAAAATAACGTAAGAGTCCTAATGTACATAATTTAATAAATTAATTTGATATAAATCTGTTTGACCGTGCTAAATTTGGCTTAAATTTACCAATATATGCTTACGAACATGTAGGCGAATACAGAATCTGTTTGACCTGCAATACAGACAAGATAAAAAAAACACAAAGAAAAAAAAAATTTTACCAATAAATCTTGCCCTAGACTTATTAAAGAAAAAAAAATTAAGACAAATTCTACTACCAGGAATTGAACCCATGTCATCGGATTGACAGGGACAGAGGGCAACCACTAGACTACTGAGGGCACTTGTCAATTCGATTGAAATGATACATATAATAACAGTTGTTGTGTATCGATCTTCCACGATGTACAGATCTTGCACTGAAGGTAAGCAAAAATGATATGTGCGCATGCGTAGGGTGCAGAACTCGGCAGATCTTTGACGATAATTTTGCCTTTTGGACACTAAAATGCATTCGATCCTTAATTTTGTTTCAACCGAGTCTTCAATTAGCTCAATTAGGTGTATACCAATTTTATATACATTGAAGATATTTTTGCTTCAAATCTCTGACCTGCTCAACTTTATCGTTAAGTGTAGGCCTATATTCCCATAGACATCCAAAATAACGTAAGAGTCCTAATGTACATAATTTAATAAATTAATTTGATATAAATATGTTTGACCGTGCTAAATTTGGCTTAAATTTACCAATATATGCTTACGAACATGTAGGCGAATACAGACAAGATAAAAAAAAACACAAAAAAAAAAAATAATAACAATTTATTTAAAAATCTTGCCCTAGACTTATTAAAGAAAAAAAATTAAGACAAATTCTACTACCAGGAATTGAACCCATGTCATCGGATTGACAGGGACAGAGGGCAACCACTAGACTACTGAGGGCACTTGTCAATTCGATTGAAATGATACATATAATAACAGTTGTTGTGTATCGATCTTCCACGATGTACAGATCTTGCACTGAAGGTAAGCAAAAATGATATGTGCGCATGCGTAGGGTGCAGAACTCGGCAGATCTTTGACGATAATTTTGCCTTTTGGACACTAAAATGCATTCGATCCTTAATTTTGTTTCAACCGAGTCTTCAATTAGCTCAATTAGGTGTATACCAATTTTATATACATTGAAGATATTTTTGCTTCAAATCTCTGACCTGCTCAACTTTATCGTTAAGTGTAGGCCTATATTCCCATAGACATCCAAAATAACGTAAGAGTCCTAATGTACATAATTTAATAAATTAATTTGATATAAATATGTTTGACCGTGCTAAATTTGGCTTAAATTTACCAATATATGCTTACGAACATGTAGGCGAATACAGACAAGATAAAAAAAAACACAAAGAAAAAAAAAAATAATAACAATTTATTTAAAAAATCTTGCCCTAGACTAAAGAAAAAAAAATTAAGACAAATTCTACTACCAGGAATTGAACCCATGTCATCGGATTGACAGGGACAGAGGGCAACCACTAGACTACTGAGGGCACTTGTCAATTCGATTGAAATGATACATATAATAACAGTTGTTGTGTATCGATCTTCCACGATGTACAGATCTTGCACTGAAGGTAAGCAAAAATGATATGTGCGCATGCGTAGGGTGCAGAACTCGGCAGATCTTTGACGATAATTTTGCCTTTTGGACACTAAAATGCATTCGATCCTTAATTTTGTTTCAACCGAGTCTTCAATTAGCTCAATTAGGTGTATACCAATTTTATATACATTGAAGATATTTTTGCTTCAAATCTCTGACCTGCTCAACTTTATCGTTAAGTGTAGGCCTATATTCCCATAGACATCCAAAATAACGTAAGAGTCCTAATGTACATAATTTAATAAATTAATTTGATATAAATCTGTTTGACCGTGCTAAATTTGGCTTAAATTTACCAATATATGCTTACGAACATGTAGGCGAATACAGACAAGATAAAAAAAACACAAAGAAAAAAAAAAAATAATAACAATTTATTTAAAAATCTTGCCCTAGACTTATTAAAGAAAAAAAAATTAAGACAAATTCTACTACCAGGAATTGAACCCATGTCATCGGATTGACAGGGACAGAGGGCAACCACTAGACTACTGAGGGCACTTGTCAATTCGATTGAAATGATACATATAATAACAGTTGTTGTGTATCGATCTTCCACGATGTACAGATCTTGCACTGAAGGTAAGCAAAAATGATATGTGCGCATGCGTAGGGTGCAGAACTCGGCAGATCTTTGACGATAATTTTGCCTTTTTTGACATTAAAATGCATTCGATCCTTAATTTTGTTTCAACCGAGTCTTCAATTAGCTCAATTAGGTGTATACCAATTTTATATACATTGAAGATATTTTTGCTTCAAATCTCTGACCTGCTCAACTTTATCGTTAAGTGTAGGCCTATATTCCCATAGACATCCAAAATAACGTAAGAGTCCTAATGTACATAATTTAATAAATTAATTTGATATAAATCTGTTTGACCGTGCTAAATTTGGCTTAAATTTACCAATATATGCTTACGAACATGTAGGCGAATACAGACAAGATAAAAAAACACAAAAAAAAAAATAACCAATTTATTAAAAAATCTTGCCCTAGACTTACTAAAGAAAAAAAATTAAGACAAATTCTACTACCAGGAATTGAACCCATGTCATCGGATTGACAGGGACAGAGGGCAACCACTAGACTACTGAGGGCACTTGTCAATTCGATTGAAATGATACATATAATAACAGTTGTTGTGTATCGATCTTCCACGATGTACAGATCTTGCACTGAAGGTAAGCAAAAATGATATGTGCGCATGCGTAGGGTGCAGAACTCGGCAGATCTTTGACGATAATTTTGCCTTTTGGACACTAAAATGCATTCGATCCTTAATTTTGTTTCAACCGAGTCTTCAATTAGCTCAATTAGGTGTATACCAATTTTATATACATTGAAGATATTTTTGCTTCAAATCTCTGACCTGCTGAACTTTATCGTTAAGTGTAGGCCTATATTCCCATAGACATCCAAAATAACGTAAGAGTCCTAATGTACATAATTTAATAAATTAATTTGATATAAATATGTTTGACCGTGCTAAATTTGGCTTAAATTTACCAATATATGCTTACGAACATGTAGGCGAATACAGACAAGATAAAAAAAAACACAAAGAAAAAAAAAAATTATTAAAAAAATCTTGCCCTAGACTTATTAAAGAAAACAAAATTAAGACAAATTCTACTACCAGGAATTGAACCCATGTCATCGGATTGACAGGGACAGAGGGCAACCACTAGACTACTGAGGGCACTTGTCAATTCGATTGAAATGATACATATAATAACAGTTGTTGTGTATCGATCTTCCACGATGTACAGATCTTGCACTGAAGGTAAGCAAAAATGATATGTGCGCATGCGTAGGGTGCAGAACTCGGCAGATCTTTGACGATAATTTTGCCTTTTGGACACTAAAATGCATTCGATTCTTAATTTTGTTTCAACCGAGTCTTCAATTAGCTCAATTAGGTATATACCAATTTTATATACATTGAAGATATTTTTGCTTCAAATCTCTGACCTGCTCAACTTTATCGTTAAGTGTAGGCCTATATTCCCATAGACATCCAAAATAACGTAAGAGTCCTAATGTACATAATTTAATAAATTAATTTGATATAAATATGTTTGACCGTGCTAAATTTGGCTTAAATTTACCAATATATGCTTACGAACATGTAGGCGAATACAGACAAGATAAAAAAAAACACAAAGAAAAAAAAATAATAACAATTTATTTAAAAAATCTTGCCCTAGACTTATTAAAGAAAAAAAAAATTAAGACAAATTCTACTACCAGGAATTGAACCCATGTCATCGGATTGACAGGGACAGAGGGCAACCACTAGACTACTGAGGGCACTTGTCAATTCGATTGAAATGATACATATAATAACAGTTGTTGTGTATCGATCTTCCACGATGTACAGATCTTGCACTGAAGGTAAGCAAAAATGATATGTGCGCATGCGTAGGGTGCAGAACTCGGCAGATCTTTGACGATAATTTTGCCTTTTGGACACTAAAATGCATTCGATCCTTAATTTTGTTTCAACCGAGTCTTCAATTAGCTCAATTAGGTGTATACCAATTTTATATACATTGAAGATATTTTTGCTTCAAATCTCTGACCTGCTGAACTTTATCGTTAAGTGTAGGCCTATATTCCCATAGACATCCAAAATAACGTAAGAGTCCTAATGTACATAATTTAATAAATTAATTTGATATAAATATGTTTGACCGTGCTAAATTTGGCTTAAATTTACCAATATATGCTTACGAACATGTAGGCGAATACAGACAAGATAAAAAAAAACACAAAGAAAAAAAAAAAAACAATTATTAAAAAATCTTGCCCTAGACTTATTAAAGAAAACAAAATTAAGACAAATTCTACTACCAGGAATTGAACCCATGTCATCGGATTGACAAGGACAGAGGGCAACCACTAGACTACTGAGGGCACTTGTCAATTCGATTGAAATGATACATATAATAACAGTTGTTGTGTATCGATCTTCCACGATGTACAGATCTTGCACTGAAGGTAAGCAAAAATGATATGTGCGCATGCGTAGGGTGCAGAACTCGGCAGATCTTTGACGATAATTTTGCCTTTTGGACACTAAAATGCATTCGATCCTTAATTTTGTTTCAACCGAGTCTTCAATTAGCTCAATTAGGTGTATACCAATTTTATATACATTGAAGATATTTTTGCTTCAAATCTCTGACCTGCTCAACTTTATCGTTAAGTGTAGGCCTATATTCCCATAGACATCCAAAATAACGTAAGAGTCCTAATGTACATAATTTAATAAATTAATTTGATATAAATATGTTTGACCGTGCTAAATTTGGCTTAAATTTACCAATATATGCTTACGAACATGTAGGCGAATACAGACAAGATAAAAAAAAACACAAAGAAAAAAAAAAATTTATTAAAAAAATCTTGCCCTAGACTTATTAAAGAAAACAAAATTAAGACAAATTCTACTACCAGGAATTGAACCCATGTCATCGGATTGACAGGGACAGAGGGCAACCACTAGACTACTGAGGGCACTTGTCAATTCGATTGAAATGATACATATAATAACAGTTGTTGTGTATCGATCTTCCACGATGTACAGATCTTGCACTGAAGGTAAGCAAAAATGATATGTGCGCATGCGTAGGGTGCAGAACTCGGCAGATCTTTGACGATAATTTTGCCTTTTGGACACTAAAATGCATTCGATCCTTAATTTTGTTTCAACCGAGTCTTCAATTAGCTCAATTAGGTGTATACCAATTTTATATACATTGAAGATATTTTTGCTTCAAATCTCTGACCTGCTCAACTTTATCGTTAAGTGTAGGCCTATATTCCCATAGACATCCAAAATAACGTAAGAGTCCTAATGTACATAATTTAATAAATTAATTTGATATAAATATGTTTGACCGTGCTAAATTTGGCTTAAATTTACCAATATATGCTTACGAACATGTAGGCGAATACAGACAAGATAAAAAAAAACACAAAGAAAAAAAAAAATAATAACAATTTATTAAAAAAATCTTGCCCTAGACTTATTAAAGAAAAAAAAAAATAAGACAAATTCTACTACCAGGAATTGAACCCATGTCATCGGATTGACAGGGACAGAGGGCAACCACTAGACTACTGAGGGCACTTGTCAATTCGATTGAAATGATACATATAATAACAGTTGTTGTGTATCGATCTTCCACGATGTACAGATCTTGCACTGAAGGTAAGCAAAAATGATATGTGCGCATGCGTAGGGTGCAGAACTCGGCAGATCTTTGACGATAATTTTGCCTTTTTTGTCACTAATATGCATTCGATCCTTAATTTTGTTTCAACCGAGTCTTCAATTAGCTCAATTAGGTGTATACCAATTTTATATACATTGAAGATATTTTTGCTTCAAATCTCTGACCTGCTGAACTTTATCGTTAAGTGTAGGCCTATATTCCCATAGACATCCAAAATAACGTAAGAGTCCTAATGTACATAATTTAATAAATTAATTTGATATAAATATGTTTGACCGTGCTAAATTTGGCTTAAATTTACCAATATATGCTTACGAACATGTAGGCGAATACAGACAAGATAAAAAAAAACACAAAGAAAAAAAAAAAATTTATTAAAAAAATCTTGCCCTAGACTTATTAAAGAAAACAAAATTAAGACAAATTCTACTACCAGGAATTGAACCCATGTCATCGGATTGACAGGGACAGAGGGCAACCACTAGACTACTGAGGGCACTTGTCAATTCGATTGAAATGATACATATAATAACAGTTGTTGTGTATCGATCTTCCACGATGTACAGATCTTGCACTGAAGGTAAGCAAAATGATATGTGCGCATGCGTAGGGTGCAGAACTCGGCAGATCTTTGACGATAATTTTGCCTTTTGGACACTAAAATGCATTCGATCCTTAATTTTGTTTCAACCGAGTCTTCAATTAGCTCAATTAGGTGTATACCAATTTTATATACATTGAAGATATTTTTGCTTCAAATCTCTGACCTGCTCAACTTTATCGTTAAGTGTAGGCCTATATTCCCATAGACATCCAAAATAACGTAAGAGTCCTAATGTACATAATTTAATAAATTAATTTGATATAAATATGTTTGACCGTGCTAAATTTGGCTTAAATTTACCAATATATGCTTACGAACATGTAGGCGAATACAGACAAGATAAAAAAAACACAAAGAAAAAAAAATAATAACAATTTATTAAAAAATCTTGCCCTAGACTAAAAAAAAAAAAAAAAATTAAGACAAATTCTACTACCAGGAATTGAACCCATGTCATCGGATTGACAGGGACAGAGGGCAACCACTAGACTACTGAGGGCACTTGTCAATTCGATTGAAATGATACATATAATAACAGTTGTTGTGTATCGATCTTCCACGATGTACAGATCTTGCACTGAAGGTAAGCAAAAATGATATGTGCGCATGCGTAGGGTGCAGAACTCGGCAGATCTTTGACGATAATTTTGCCTTTTTGGTCACTAAAATGCATTCGAGCCTTAATTTTGTTTCAACCGAGTCTTCAATTAGCTCAATTAGGTGTATACCAATTTTATATACATTGAAGATATTTTTTTTTTTTTTTCTGACCTGCTCAACTTTATCGTTAAGTGTAGGCCTATATTCCCATAGACATCCAAAATAACGTAAGAGTCCTAATGTACATAATTTAATAAATTAATTTGATATAAATCTGTTTGACCGTGCTAAATTTGGCTTAAATTTACCAATATATGCTTACGAACATGTAGGCGAATACAGACAAGATAAAAAAAAACACAAAGAAAAAAAAAAAAATAATAACAATTTATTTAAAAAATCTTGCCCTAGACTTATTAAAGAAAAAAAAAATTAAGACAAATTCTACTACCAGGAATTGAACCCATGTCATCGGATTGACAGGGACAGAGGGCAACCACTAGACTACTGAGGGCACTTGTCAATTCGATTGAAATGATACATATAATAACAGTTGTTGTGTATCGATCTTCCACGATGTACAGATCTTGCACTGAAGGTAAGCAAAAATGATATGTGCGCATGCGTAGGGTGCAGAACTCGGCAGATCTTTGACGATAATTTTGCCTTTTGGACACTAAAATGCATTCGATCCTTAATTTTGTTTCAACCGAGTCTTCAATTAGCTCAATTAGGTGTATACCAATTTTATATACATTGAAGATATTTTTGCTTCAAATCTCTGACCTGCTCAACTTTATCGTTAAGTGTAGGCCTATATTCCCATAGACATCCAAAATAACGTAAGAGTCCTAATGTACATAATTTAATAAATTAATTTGATATAAATCTGTTTGACCGTGCTAAATTTGGCTTAAATTTACCAATATATGCTTACGAACATGTAGGCGAATACAGACAAGATAAAAAAAACACAAAGAAAAAAAAAATAATAACAATTTATTTAAGAAATCTTGCCCTAGACTTATTAAAGAAAAAAAAAATTAAGACAAATTCTACTACCAGGAATTGAACCCATGTCATCGGATTGACAGGGACAGAGGGCAACCACTAGACTACTGAGGGCACTTGTCAATTCGATTGAAATGATACATATAATAACAGTTGTTGTGTATCGATCTTCCACGATGTACAGATCTTGCACTGAAGGTAAGCAAAAATGATATGTGCGCATGCGTAGGGTGCAGAACTCGGCAGATCTTTGACGATAATTTTGCCTTTTTGGACACTAAAATGCATTCGATCCTTAATTTTGTTTCAACCGAGTCTTCAATTAGCTCAATTAGGTGTATACCAATTTTATATACATTGAAGATATTTTTGCTTCAAATCTCTGACCTGCTGAACTTTATCGTTAAGTGTAGGCCTATATTCCCATAGACATCCAAAATAACGTAAGAGTCCTAATGTACATAATTTAATAAATTAATTTGATATAAATATGTTTGACCGTGCTAAATTTGGCTTAAATTTTCCAATATATGCTTACGAACATGTAGGCGAATACAGACAAGATAAAAAAACACAAAGAAAAAAAAAAAATAATAACAATTTATTTAAAAATCTTGCCCTAGACTTATTAAAGAAAAAAAAAAAGACAAATTCTACTACCAGGAATTGAACCCATGTCATCGGATTGACAGGGACAGAGGGCAACCACTAGACTACTGAGGGCACTTGTCAATTCGATTGAAATGATACATATAATAACAGTTGTTGTTTATCGATCTTCCACGATGTACAGATCTTGCACTGAAGGTAAGCAAAAATGATATTTGCGCATGCGTAGGGTGCAGAACTCGGCAGATCTTTGACGATAATTTTGCCTTTTGGACACTAAAATGCATTCGATCCTTAATTTTGTTTCAACCGAGTCTTCAATTAGCTCAATTAGGTGTATACCAATTTTATATACATTGAAGATATTTTTGCTTCAAATCTCTGACCTGCTCAACTTTATCGTTAAGTGTAGGCCTATATTCCCATAGACATCCAAAATAACGTAAGAGTCCTAATGTACATAATTTAATAAATTAATTTGATATCAATCTGTTTGACCGTGCTAAATTTGGCTTAAATTTACCAATATATGCTTACGAACATGCAGGCGAATACAGACAAGATAAAAAAAACACAAAGAAAAAAAAAAAATAATAACAATTTATTAAAAAATCTTGCCCTAGACTTATTAAAGAAAAAAAAATTAAGACAAATTCTACTACCAGGAATTCAACCCATGTCATCGGATTGACAGGGACAAAGGGCAACCACTAGACTACTGAGGGCACTTGTCAATTCGATTGAAATGATACATATAATAACAGTTAACAGAGATGATTTTCATTTTGGACTTTACTAAGTCCAGATATATTTTAAACTTGAAATTAAATTCACTTTGTGTAACAAGTATGATTTTGAATGTCCAATTTATTATCCATTCCAAAAGGGGCACCCCCCTTCCAAGGCTATATGATTAGGATTTGGACTAAGGTTAGGAATTGATATAGGATTAGGGTTTGCCTGTTAAGGGTATGTTAGGGTTAAGGTTGGGATTAGGGTTAGGTTAGGGTTAGGATTAGGATTAGGGTTAGGATTAGGGTTAGGATTAGAATTACGGTTAGTGTTATCGCCCATGTTTAGGGTTTAGGGTTATAGGGTACCGTATGTAGGAGGGGTCTGCAATTACCTTGGATAAAATACAGTTGTTTGTGTGGGTGTGTGTACATACATGTATGGCTATGTGAATATAGGCCTGTGATTCATATGAAGAATGTGCATGGTCTTTTTATAGTACAAGGACAAATTGGCCAATGCCAGAGGCTATATGCATACCAATGTGTGTACATCTACAAATGAGAAATTTTTGGTGGTTTGCTTTTCATTGCAAATTGCAGTCATTTTAAATTATCGCAGTTTTTTTAATTGCAACTTCCTACACACAAAATGGCGTTTAATTTACTCGCAACATTACGCGTCTGGTAAAGCCGTGAAATTGCATGCCTATTTAGAGGATATCTCATCATTTGTATAATGTACATCATCACTATACTTGTCCATGTTATCAAAGATATGGCTATATGCAGCTGTGAATTTCCAGCCCCCCCCCCCTTATGGCCAGGGTACCACGGGGATGGGTGGCTGGGACTTATACCTATAAATCTATAAGCTTAACTACTGAACATACGGGCCTATGCACCCCCCCCCCCCCACAATCATAATTACTCACATCACTAGTATCACAGGATCAGGCTTTCAATTGACAAGTGCATTATCAAAAGCCTTGCATTTTCACGTGCATGAAATCTATAAGCTTAAATACTGAATATACAGGCCTATGTACCCCCCCTCAGTACACACACACACAATCATAATTACTCACATCACTAGTATCACAGAGTCAGGCTTTCAATTGACAAGTGCATTATCAACAGCCTTGGATTTTCACGTGCATGAAATCTATAAGCTTAAATACTGAATATACAGGCCTATGTACCCCCCCCCCTCAGCACACACACAGAATCATAATTACTCACATCACTAGTATCACAGGGTCAGGGTTTCTATTGACAAGTGCATTATCAACAGTCTTCATTTTCACGTGCATGAAATCTATAAGCTTAACTACTGAACATACGGGCCTATGCACCCCCCCACAATCATAATTACTCACATCACTAGTATCACAGGATCAGGCTTTCAATTGACAAGTGCATTATCAACAGCCTTGCATTTTCACGTGCATGAAATCTATAAGCTTAACATACAGGTCTATACCCCCCCCCCCACAAACACACAATCATAATTACTCACATCACTAGTATCACAGACATTCAAATTCCATCATGAAATCTATTCGGCTTTCACAGTACACTGATTTTCAAGTTCAAACGCTAGCTCTTCAAAGGTGCTGAATTCGACCATCGTGCAAATCGCCAGATATCGTATGAGGAAATTAACATAAGGGCGCACATCACTGAAAATGATGCCAGTTTTTCTCTATAAAAATGCTAATTAAAATCATTTAAACAATTTTTGATATCTGCCATCTGTGATACACTTGTAGGATTTAATATTACTAATCATTACCAATCCAAATTTATGCAAATTTCTGCTCATTTTAATGCTTACTTTTAGAATCTATGTTTTTTCTTAGAATAAAAATAAATTAAGATTTGTTCCAAGTCTACCATGTTACAATACTGATAAAAAAAAAAAAAAACTTTTAGACTGCAACAAGTCTGTCCTAAAACATTGTATTTATTTGGATAATGAATAGGAAATTCAAAATCATATTTGCTACACAAAGTAAAATTATTTGAAGTTTGAAATATATAGTGGACAAAATAAAGTCCAATTTGAAAGAATTTAATGTTCTAAGGTGTATGGCTCAAGGCTTGGATAGCAGTTATCCATGTTTGACCAATGCATGCATGGATAGCCCTAGTGAAATGGACATTGGATAGCTCTTATCCATAGTGCTGAGTGACCAGCATGGATAATTGCTATCCATTTTGCCTCTCAGTTTACATGTGTTTGGCCCAAGGCTTGGATAGCTCTTATCCATCCCAGTGCTGACCAGCATGGATAATTGCTATCCATTTTGCTTGTCAGATTACATATTACAACAGAGATGATTTTCATTTTGGACTTTACTAAGTCCAGATATATTTTAAACTTGAAATTAAATTCACTTTGTGTAACAAGTATGATTTTGAATGTCCAATTTATTATCCATTCCAAAAGGAGCACCCCCCTTCCAAGGCTATATGATTAGGATTTGGACTAAGGTTAGGAATTGATATAGGATTAGGGTTTGCCTGTTAAGGGTATGTTAGGGTTAAGGTTGGGATTAGGGTTAGGTTAGGGTTAGGATTAGGATTAGGGTTAGGATTAGGGTTAGGATTAGAATTACGGTTAGTGTTATCGCCCATGTTTAGGGTTTAGGGTTATAGGGTACCGTATGTAGGAGGGGTCTGCAATTACCTTGGATAAAATACAGTTGTTTGTGTGGGTGTGTGTACATACATGTATGGCTATGTGAATATAGGCCTGTGATTCATATGAAGAATGTGCATGGTCTTTTTATAGTACAAGGACAAATTGGCCAATGCCAGAGGCTATATGCATACCAATGTGTGTACATCTACAAATGAGAAATTTTTGGTGGTTTGCTTTTCATTGCAAATTGCAGTCATTTTAAATTATCGCAGTTTTTTTAATTGCCACTTCCTACACACAAAATGGCGTTTAATTTACTCGCAACATTACGCGTCTGGTAAAGCCGTGAAATTGCATGCCTATTTAGAGGATATCTCATCATTTGTATAATGTACATCATCACTATACTTGTCCATGTTATCAAAGATATGGCTATATGCAGCTGTGAATTTCAGCCCCCCCTTATGGCCAGGGTACCACGGGGATGGGTGGCTGGGACTTATACCTATAAATCTATAAGCTTAACTACTGAACATACGGGCCTATGCACCCCCCACAATCATAATTACTCACATCACTAGTATCACAGGATCAGGCTTTCAATTGACAAGTGCATTATCAAAAGCCTTGCATTTTCACGTGCATGAAATCTATAAGCTTAAATACTGAATATACAGGCCTATGTACCCCCCCCCTCAGTACACACACACAATCATAATTACTCACATCACTAGTATCACAGAGTCAGGCTTTCAATTGACAAGTGCATTATCAACAGCCTTGGATTTTCACGTGCATGAAATCTATAAGCTTAAATACTGAATATACAGGCCTATGTACCCCCCCCCCCAGCACACACACACAATCATAATTACTCACATCACTAGTATCACAGGGTCAGGGTTTCTATTGACAAGTGCATTATCAACAGTCTTCATTTTCACGTGCATGAAATCTATAAAGCTTAACTACTGAACATACGGGCCTATGCACCCCCCCACAATCATAATTACTCACATCACTAGTATCACAGGATCAGGCTTTCAATTGACAAGTGCATTATCAACAGCCTTGCATTTTCACGTGCATGAAATCTATAAGCTTAACATACAGGTCTATCCCCCCCCCCCCCCACAAACACACAATCATAATTACTCACATCACTAGTATCACAGACATTCAAATTCCATCATGAAATCTATTCGGCTTTCACAGTACACTGATTTTCAAGTTCAAACGCTAGCTCTTCAAAGGTGCTGAATTCGACCATCGTGCAAATCGCCAGATATCGTATGAGGAAATTAACATAAGGGCGCACATCACTGAAAATGATGCCAGTTTTTCTCTATAAAAATGCTAATTAAAATCATTTAAACAATTTTTGATATCTGCCATCTGTGATACACTTGTAGGATTTAATATTACTAATCATTACCAATCCAAATTTATGCAAATTTCTGCTCATTTTAATGCTTACTTTTAGAATCTATGTTTTTTCTTAGAATAAAAATAAATTAAGATTTGTTCCAAGTCTACCATGTTACAATACTGATAATTCAATAAAAAAAACTTTTTAGACTGCAACAAGTCTGTCCTAAAACATTGTATTTATTTGGATAATGAATAGGAAATTCAAAATCATATTTGCTACACAAAGTAAAATTATTTGAAGTTTGAAATATATAGTGGACAAAATAAAGTCCAATTTGAAAGAATTTAATGTTCTAAGGTGTATGGCTCAAGGCTTGGATAGCAGTTATCCATGTTTGACCAATGCATGCATGGATAGCCCTAGTGAAATGGACATTGGATAGCTCTTATCCATAGTGCTGAGTGACCAGCATGGATAATTGCTATCCATTTTGCCTCTCAGTTTACATGTGTTTGGCCCAAGGCTTGGATAGCTCTTATCCATCCCAGTGCTGACCAGCATGGATAATTGCTATCCATTTTGCTTGTCAGATTACATATTACAACAGAGATGATTTTCATTTTGGACTTTACTAAGTCCAGATATATTTTAAACTTGAAATTAAATTCACTTTGTGTAACAAGTATGATTTTGAATGTCCAATTTATTATCCATTCCAAAGGAGCACCCCCCTTCCAAGGCTATATGATTAGGATTTGGACTAAGGTTAGGAATTGATATAGGATTAGGGTTTGCCTGTTAAGGGTATGTTAGGGTTAAGGTTGGGATTAGGGTTAGGTTAGGGTTAGGATTAGGATTAGGGTTAGGATTAGGGTTAGGATTAGAATTACGGTTAGTGTTATCGCCCATGTTTAGGGTTTAGGGTTATAGGGTACCGTATGTAGGAGGGGTCTGCAATTACCTTGGATAAAATACAGTTGTTTGTGTGGGTGTGTGTACATACATGTATGGCTATGTGAATATAGGCCTGTGATTCATATGAAGAATGTGCATGGTCTTTTTATAGTACAAGGACAAATTGGCCAATGCCAGAGGCTATATGCATACCAATGTGTGTACATCTACAAATGAGAAATTTTTGGTGGTTTGCTTTTCATTGCAAATTGCAGTCATTTTAAATTATCGCAGTTTTTTTAATTGCAACTTCCTACACACAAAATGGCGTTTAATTTACTCGCAACATTACGCGTCTGGTAAAGCCGTGAAATTGCATGCCTATTTAGAGGATATCTCATCATTTGTATAATGTACATCATCACTATACTTGTCCATGTTATCAAAGATATGGCTATATGCAGCTGTGAATTTCCAGCCCCCCCCCCCTTATGGCCAGGGTACCACGGGGATGGGTGGCTGGGACTTATACCTATAAATCTATAAGCTTAACTACTGAACATACGGGCCTATGCACCCCCCACAATCATAATTACTCACATCACTAGTATCACAGGATCAGGCTTTCAATTGACAAGTGCATTATCAAAAGCCTTGCATTTTCACGTGCATGAAATCTATAAGCTTAAATACTGAATATACAGGCCTATGTACCCCCCCCCCTCAGTACACACACACAATCATAATTACTCACATCACTAGTATCACAGAGTCAGGCTTTCAATTGACAAGTGCATTATCAACAGCCTTGGATTTTCACGTGCATGAAATCTATAAGCTTAAATACTGAATATACAGGCCTATGTACCCCCCCAGCACAGCACACACACACAATCATAATTACTCACATCACTAGTATCACAGGGTCAGGGTTTCTATTGACAAGTGCATTATCAACAGTCTTCATTTTCACGTGCATGAAATCTATAAGCTTAACTACTGAACATACGGGCCTATGCACCCCCCCCACAATCATAATTACTCACATCACTAGTATCACAGGATCAGGCTTTCAATTGACAAGTGCATTATCAACAGCCTTGCATTTTCACGTGCATGAAATCTATAAGCTTAACATACAGGTCTATACCCCCCCACAAACACACAATCATAATTACTCACATCACTAGTATCACAGACATTCAAATTCCATCATGAAATCTATTCGGCTTTCACAGTACACTGATTTTCAAGTTCAAACGCTAGCTCTTCAAAGGTGCTGAATTCGACCATCGTGCAAATCGCCAGATATCGTATGAGGAAATTAACATAAGGGCGCACATCACTGAAAATGATGCCAGTTTTTCTCTATAAAATGCTAATTAAAATCATTTAAACAATTTTTGATATCTGCCATCTGTGATACACTTGTAGGATTTAATATTACTAATCATTACCAATCCAAATTTATGCAAATTTCTGCTCATTTTAATGCTTACTTTTAGAATCTATGTTTTTTTCTTAGAATAAAAATAAATTAAGATTTGTTCCAAGTCTACCATGTTACAATACTGATAATTCAATAAAAAAACTTTTTAGACTGCAACAAGTCTGTCCTAAAACATTGTATTTATTTGGATAATGAATAGGAAATTCAAAATCATATTTGCTACACAAAGTAAAATTATTTGAAGTTTGAAATATATAGTGGACAAAATAAAGTCCAATTTGAAAGAATTTAATGTTCTAAGGTGTATGGCTCAAGGCTTGGATAGCAGTTATCCATGTTTGACCAATGCATGCATGGATAGCCCTAGTGAAATGGACATTGGATAGCTCTTATCCATAGTGCTGAGTGACCAGCATGGATAATTGCTATCCATTTTGCCTCTCAGTTTACATGTGTTTGGCCCAAGGCTTGGATAGCTCTTATCCATCCTAGTGCTGACCAGCATGGATAATTGCTATCCATTTTGCTTGTCAGATTACATATTACAACAGAGATGATTTTCATTTTGGACTTTACTAAGTCCAGATATATTTTAAACTTGAAATTAAATTCACTTTGTGTAACAAGTATGATTTTGAATGTCCAATTTATTATCCATTCCAAAAGGAGCACCCCCCTTCCAAGGCTATATGATTAGGATTTGGACTAAGGTTAGGAATTGATATAGGATTAGGGTTTGCCTGTTAAGGGTATGTTAGGGTTAAGGTTGGGATTAGGGTTAGGTTAGGGTTAGGATTAGGATTAGGGTTAGGATTAGGGTTAGGATTAGAATTACGGTTAGTGTTATCGCCCATGTTTAGGGTTTAGGGTTATAGGGTACCGTATGTAGGAGGGGTCTGCAATTACCTTGGATAAAATACAGTTGTTTGTGTGGGTGTGTGTACATACATGTATGGCTATGTGAATATAGGCCTGTGATTCATATGAAGAATGTGCATGGTCTTTTTATAGTACAAGGACAAATTGGCCAATGCCAGAGGCTATATGCATACCAATGTGTGTACATCTACAAATGAGAAATTTTTGGTGGTTTGCTTTTCATTGCAAATTGCAGTCATTTTAAATTATCGCAGTTTTTTTAATTGCAACTTCCTACACACAAAATGGCGTTTAATTTACTCGCAACATTACGCGTCTGGTAAAGCCGTGAAATTGCATGCCTATTTAGAGGATATCTCATCATTTGTATAATGTACATCATCACTATACTTGTCCATGTTATCAAAGATATGGCTATATGCAGCTGTGAATTTCCAGCCCCCCCCCCTTATGGCCAGGGTACCACGGGGATGGGTGGCTGGGACTTATACCTATAAATCTATAAGCTTAACTACTGAACATACGGGCCTATGCCCCCCCCCCCCCCACAATCATAATTACTCACATCACTAGTATCACAGGATCAGGCTTTCAATTGACAAGTGCATTATCAAAAGCCTTGCATTTTCACGTGCATGAAATCTATAAGCTTAAATACTGAATATACAGGCCTATGTACCCCCCTCAGTACACACACACAATCATAATTACTCACATCACTAGTATCACAGAGTCAGGCTTTCAATTGACAAGTGCATTATCAACAGCCTTGGATTTTCACGTGCATGAAATCTATAAGCTTAAATACTGAATATACAGGCCTATGTACCCCCCCCCCCGCAGCACCCGCACACAATCATAATTACTCACATCACTAGTATCACAGGGTCAGGGTTTCTATTGACAAGTGCATTATCAACAGTCTTCATTTTCACGTGCATGAAATCTATAAAGCTTAACTACTGAACATACGGGCCTATGCACCCCCCCCCCACAATCATAATTACTCACATCACTAGTATCACAGGATCAGGCTTTCAATTGACAAGTGCATTATCAACAGCCTTGCATTTTCACGTGCATGAAATCTATAAGCTTAACATACAGGTCTATACCCCCCCCACAAACACACAATCATAATTACTCACATCACTAGTATCACAGACATTCAAATTCCATCATGAAATCTATTCGGCTTTCACAGTACACTGATTTTCAAGTTCAAACGCTAGCTCTTCAAAGGTGCTGAATTCGACCATCGTGCAAATCGCCAGATATCGTATGAGGAAATTAACATAAGGGCGCACATCACTGAAAATGATGCCAGTTTTTCTCTATAAAAATGCTAATTAAAATCATTTAAACAATTTTTGATATCTGCCATCTGTGATACACTTGTAGGATTTAATATTACTAATCATTACCAATCCAAATTTATGCAAATTTCTGCTCATTTTAATGCTTACTTTTAGAATCTATGTTTTTTCTTAGAATAAAAATAAATTAAGATTTGTTCCAAGTCTACCATGTTACAATACTGATAATTCAATAAAAAAAATTTTTTAGACTGCAACAAGTCTGTCCTAAAACATTGTATTTATTTGGATAATGAATAGGAAATTCAAAATCATATTTGCTACACAAAGTAAAATTATTTGAAGTTTGAAATATATAGTGGACAAAATAAAGTCCAATTTGAAAGAATTTAATGTTCTAAGGTGTATGGCTCAAGGCTTGGATAGCAGTTATCCATGTTTGACCAATGCATGCATGGATAGCCCTAGTGAAATGGACATTGGATAGCTCTTATCCATAGTGCTGAGTGACCAGCATGGATAATTGCTATCCATTTTGCCTCTCAGTTTACATGTGTTTGGCCCAAGGCTTGGATAGCTCTTATCCATCCCAGTGCTGACCAGCATGGATAATTGCTATCCATTTTGCTTGTCAGATTACATATTACAACAGAGATGATTTTCATTTTGGACTTTACTAAGTCCAGATATATTTAAACTTGAAATTAAATTCACTTTGTGTAACAAGTATGATTTTGAATGTCCAATTTATTATCCATTCCAAAAGGAGCACCCCCCCTTCCAAGGCTATATGATTAGGATTTGGACTAAGGTTAGGAATTGATATAGGATTAGGGTTTGCCTGTTAAGGGTATGTTAGGGTTAAGGTTGGGATTAGGGTTAGGTTAGGGTTAGGATTAGGATTAGGGTTAGGATTAGGGTTAGGATTAGAATTACGGTTAGTGTTATCGCCCATGTTTAGGGTTTAGGGTTATAGGGTACCGTATGGAGGAGGGTCTGCAATTACCTTGGATAAAATACAGTTGTTTGTGTGGGTGTGTGTACATACATGTATGGCTATGTGAATATAGGCCTGTGATTCATATGAAGAATGTGCATGGTCTTTTTATAGTACAAGGACAAATTGGCCAATGCCAGAGGCTATATGCATACCAATGTGTGTACATCTACAAATGAGAAATTTTTGGTGGTTTGCTTTTCATTGCAAATTGCAGTCATTTTAAATTATCGCAGTTTTTTTAATTGCAACTTCCTACACACAAAATGGCGTTTAATTTACTCGCAACATTACGCGTCTGGTAAAGCCGTGAAATTGCATGCCTATTTAGAGGATATCTCATCATTTGTATAATGTACATCATCACTATACTTGTCCATGTTATCAAAGATATGGCTATATGCAGCTGTGAATTTCCAGCCCCCCCTTATGGCCAGGGTACCACGGGGATGGGTGGCTGGGACTTATACCTATAAATCTATAAGCTTAACTACTGAACATACGGGCCTAGGCCCCCCCCACAATCATAATTACTCACATCACTAGTATCACAGGATCAGGCTTTCAATTGACAAGTGCATTATCAAAAGCCTTGCATTTTCACGTGCATGAAATCTATAAGCTTAAATACTGAATATACAGGCCTATGTACCCCCCCCTCAGTACACACACACAATCATAATTACTCACATCACTAGTATCACAGAGTCAGGCTTTCAATTGACAAGTGCATTATCAACAGCCTTGGATTTTCACGTGCATGAAATCTATAAGCTTAAATACTGAATATACAGGCCTATGTACCCCCCCCTCAGCACACACACACAATCATAATTACTCACATCACTAGTATCACAGGGTCAGGGTTTCTATTGACAAGTGCATTATCAACAGTCTTCATTTTCACGTGCATGAAATCTATAAGCTTAACTACTGAACATACGGGCCTATGCACCCCCACAATCATAATTACTCACATCACTAGTATCACAGGATCAGGCTTTCAATTGACAAGTGCATTATCAACAGCCTTGCATTTTCACGTGCATGAAATCTATAAGCTTAACATACAGGTCTATACCCCCCCACAAACACACAATCATAATTACTCACATCACTAGTATCACAGACATTCAAATTCCATCATGAAATCTATTCGGCTTTCACAGTACACTGATTTTCAAGTTCAAACGCTAGCTCTTCAAAGGTGCTGAATTCGACCATCGTGCAAATCGCCAGATATCGTATGAGGAAATTAACATAAGGGCGCACATCACTGAAAATGATGCCAGTTTTTCTCTATAAAATGCTAATTAAAATCATTTAAACAATTTTTGATATCTGCCATCTGTGATACACTTGTAGGATTTAATATTACTAATCATTACCAATCCAAATTTATGCAAATTTCTGCTCATTTTAATGCTTACTTTTAGAATCTATGTTTTTTTTTTTTTTTTAAAATAAATTAAGATTTGTTCCAAGTCTACCATGTTACAATACTGATAATTCAATAAAAAAAACTTTTTAGACTGCAACAAGTCTGTCCTAAAACATTGTATTTATTTGGATAATGAATAGGAAATTCAAAATCATATTTGCTACACAAAGTAAAATTATTTGAAGTTTGAAATATATAGTGGACAAAATAAAGTCCAATTTGAAAGAATTTAATGTTCTAAGGTGTATGGCTCAAGGCTTGGATAGCAGTTATCCATGTTTGACCAATGCATGCATGGATAGCCCTAGTGAAATGGACATTGGATAGCTCTTATCCATAGTGCTGAGTGACCAGCATGGATAATTGCTATCCATTTTGCCTCTCAGTTTACATGTGTTTGGCCCAAGGCTTGGATAGCTCTTATCCATCCCAGTGCTGACCAGCATGGATAATTGCTATCCATTTTGCTTGTCAGATTACATATTACAACAGAGATGATTTTCATTTTGGACTTTACTAAGTCCAGATATATTTTAAACTTGAAATTAAATTCACTTTGTGTAACAAGTATGATTTTGAATGTCCAATTTATTATCCATTCCAAAGGAGCACCCCCCTTCCAAGGCTATATGATTAGGATTTGGACTAAGGTTAGGAATTGATATAGGATTAGGGTTTGCCTGTTAAGGGTATGTTAGGGTTAAGGTTGGGATTAGGGTTAGGTTAGGGTTAGGATTAGGATTAGGGTTAGGATTAGGGTTAGGATTAGAATTACGGTTAGTGTTATCGCCCATGTTTAGGGTTTAGGGTTATAGGGTACCGTATGTAGGAGGGGTCTGCAATTACCTTGGATAAAATACAGTTGTTTGTGTGGGTGTGTGTACATACATGTATGGCTATGTGAATATAGGCCTGTGATTCATATGAAGAATGTGCATGGTCTTTTTATAGTACAAGGACAAATTGGCCAATGCCAGAGGCTATATGCATACCAATGTGTGTACATCTACAAATGAGAAATTTTTGGTGGTTTGCTTTTCATTGCAAATTGCAGTCATTTTAAATTATCGCAGTTTTTTAATTGCAACTTCCTACACACAAAATGGCGTTTAATTTACTCGCAACATTACGCGTCTGGTAAAGCCGTGAAATTGCATGCCTATTTAGAGGATATCTCATCATTTGTATAATGTACATCATCACTATACTTGTCCATGTTATCAAAGATATGGCTATATGCAGCTGTGAATTTCCAGCCCCCCCTTATGGCCAGGGTACCACGGGGATGGGTGGCTGGGACTTATACCTATAAATCTATCCGCTTAACTACTAAACATACGGGCCTATGCCCCCCCCCCCACAATCATAATTACTCACATCACTAGTATCACAGGATCAGGCTTTCAATTGACAAGTGCATTATCAAAAGCCTTGCATTTTCACGTGCATGAAATCTATAAGCTTAAATACTGAATATACAGGCCTATTTACCCCCCATCAGTACACACACACAATCATAATTACTCACATCACTAGTATCACAGAGTCAGGCTTTCAATTGACAAGTGCATTATCAACAGCCTTGGATTTTCACGTGCATGAAATCTATAAGCTTAAATACTGAATATACAGGCCTATGTACCCCCCCCTCAGCACACACACACAATCATAATTACTCACATCACTAGTATCACAGGGTCAGGGTTTCTATTGACAAGTGCATTATCAACAGTCTTCATTTTCACGTGCATGAAATCTATAAGCTTAACTACTGAACATACGGGCCTATGCACCCCC